>NC_056746.1:1306072519-1306115019 GCF_019279795.1 Protopterus annectens | reverse complement strand
GACAATCATTACGAGCCAAGGTTTACACTGTCGGGTGGCTAGCCCTGCCGCAGTAGTTCATTCATACCAATAATCACTTGCACACACGCTCTCACCTATGGCCAGTTTAGAGTGCCCAGTCCATCTTCTGCATGTCTTTGGAATGTGGGAGGAAACCGGAACACCCAGAGGAAACCCACGTGACCGCAGGGAGGCTCCGTTCAGAAGGTACCCCAGATGAGAATCAAACCAGAGAACCTCTTGCTGTGAGGTGACAATGCTAACCACTGCACCACCGCTAGGTGGGTGCCCATTTTCAGCAGAGGCCCAGGGAGAAAATCTCCAGAGACAATTAGTATATTACATTAGCTTACATTAGCTTATTACAGAGCAACAATGAACTTTCTCACATACAAGAAAGAATATAAAGTAAGGGATAGCACATTATTTTTTACATATATTAGATGAAAGATGCTTGCACATTAATTATAGGCATTAGATATTACTAAGATGACTGTATACATAAGACAAGTGGTCTTTACAATTATATGATTGAGATCAGTATGATTCTGCCTGATAGTTTACTTATTTATTTTACATTTGTGTACTGGGAAAGTCTGACTGGGCAGAACTCATTTTCAGTGGAGGCCCAGGGAGAAAAAGCTCCACAAAAAGTGACAATACATACAACATTAGTAACAGTAAATACAGCATGACAAACAATATATACAACATAAGTTACTGTAGATACTGCATGTCTAACAGTAGATACAACATCAGATATGGAACTTAACATAGTGATATTATTAACTTAGAACCTATGAGTATTAATATATATTTGCAAAGGGAAATAATTCTAGATTTATAACACATTTAAGAATAAAAAGATAAAAAGAAAAATCATAATACAAGTAAGATCATTGCCCAAGAGATAGGCTGAATAATTAGTGGAGAATGTACTTATGATAACCGGAGATCAGACAGGGGTGTTGCATGAGCAGAGCCAAGTGTCAGTTAGATAATTTTTAGTAGTTTTTTTAACTGGTGTGTGCTGTCAGTGGTTCTAGTATTATGGGGGAGGAAGGGAGTTCCAGGTTTTTGAGATATAGGAGGAGTATAAGGAGTCTTGTGCAATCATGTTAGTTTTAGAGACTTGCAGTAAAGATTTATTTGATGATTGTAGTGTTTAAGTGTTAGAGTAAGGTTGTAGTAAGCTTTGGAGAGCTGGAGTTTTTTCAGGGTTATAGAGTAATTTGTGGGTCATGATTAATTAGTTGTATGCAAAAAGCTGAGGTAGTTGAAACCAGGATACTTTTTTGAGGGCTAGACAGTGATGTGACCTGTGCAATGATCCAGTAGCAAATTTAGCTGTTTTGTTATAGTATGTATTCAATTTATCTAAATCTGTTTTTTTTTTGTTTTGTTTTTTGTTTTTTTTTTTGAGGTTGATAAAGATAGGTGAAGCATATGATAGAGTTGCTAGTAGGTGGGTTCTGGCTATGTCAGCTCTTGAGGAGTCTATTAAAAATTTTTGGTTTCAGTAAAGGGTGCCCATTTTTTGTGGATTTTTTAAAATTGTTTATGATATATACAAGTGACATCTTAGCTTATCATCTACAGTGACGACTACTGGTAGTTTGGTAGATGGTTCAGGTGTAATTATTGTGTTGTTATTAGCTGTGATGTAGAACTGTGTGTTAGTGGGCGGGAATCTAGTGGTCTGGTAGGTTGGGAGATTATAAGTTTTATTTTTTGGGGTAAGAATAAGTTGGGAATTAGCCAGCCATGTTTCAGTTTCTGTAAAAGCCTGTTGTGTTTTGTCCTGAAGTTGTTGCATGGTAGGGGCTGCATATATTAATGCTGAATCATCTGCATATTGGATAATGGTGGCAAGTGAGGTGCCCAAGTTGAGGTTATTAGTGAAAATACTGAAGAGGTGAAGGCCAAGTATGGATCCCTGTGGGACCCCAAGGGTAATAAGGAGAAGTGTGAAGAGGTCACGTTGCCACTTAACTGCCTGCTGACGACCTGTTAAATAACTGTGGAACCAAGAGACACATGAAGAGTGTATTTTTAGGTGTGAGAGAGCAGTTAGAAGTTTGTTGTGAGAAACTGTGTTAAAGGCTTTAGACATATCCAAGAAAACTGATGAGACTGTGTTTCCCTCATTCCTGTATTGGTTTATGTTGTTGGTAAAGCTAAGTAGAGCAGTGGTTGTACTATGGGTCTAAATCCAAGTTGGGAGATGGCAAGTTATTGGTGTGAGATATCTTATAAGTTAAGAATGTATACATTTCTCATGGAGTTTTGAAAGTGGGGAGTGGGGATAGGATAGCTATGGGGTGATAATTAGTTAGTCCACTTGATTACCGCCTTTATATAGGGGGATAATATAAGAAATTTTCCAAATGGTAGGAACGTAGTTTTCAATAAATGAGCGGTTAATCAGTATTGATATGGGATAAGATAAAACCTCAGCTGCATTTTTTTAAGAACTCTGCTGGTAAGTTATCAGTTCCAGTTGTAGTTGATTTAAGTTTTTTAGGAGTTTTTCCTATAGTTTTGGTGGGGATGGGTTGAATAGTTGGTTTATGAACAATGAGTTGATAGTTAAATAATTTTTGTTTATTATAATGTATTTAGTGTACATATCTTATAGTACAGGGTTGAGAGAGGAGGGGAAGTACAGGAGATGGAAAGTAGGAGATAGAAACTTATGTGTTTATTAGTAAATTGTGGGGTATGGATAGGGAAGAAGCAAAATGGATAAAGAAAAGTTTGGGGACTGTATATTGATAATAGTATTGTATAAAATATAATAGCTATAGATGAAGAGTAATGCTGTTATGGTTACAAAATAATGAGTTATTTGATTAACCTGGTGTATAACATGAACAGAGCCATGTATTTTTTAGATAGTTCAGACATTGTGTGTGTGAAGAATTTGAGGGGTGTGTCTGTCCTTATAGATATCGACATAGTGTTCCATATTTTAGCTATGGAGTGAGAATACAGAGAATACCCTGCTGATTTAGTTGGTTTATGAACAGTGAGTTGAACTTGGTTGTTTGATCACAGTGACCTTTTAGGGGAGTGTTTTTGTAGTAGAGAATTTAAAGCTGGGCAGGTGGCTGAGTAATAAATGATTTTATTTGTGGTGATTAGCAGAATATATTTTAGGTATTTGGGTAGTTCTAGCCAGTTAAGTGTTTTCAGTGCAGTGCAATGGTGGGTATGTCTGTGAAAATTTGATGCAAATGTGGCTATTTTATTGTAACATTGTTCAAATTTTTGAGTAAGTGGAGAAGTTGTGGATATCGATTAATAAAGATCTGAAGAACTTTATCTAGGAGGGGAAGATGGCAAGAGTCAAGTGGGATAAGTTGATTCTTCCAGTAGAACAGGGCAGATTGGGATTACCTAATTTGAAGCCGTATTTCAGAATATTAAGCCTCCTATACATAGCACAAGCAGAAAAGTAAAATTCAAAGTGAAAACGGATGATGATGAAATACATGGGAAGCTCAAGAAACAAGAAGAGATTGAGATTTTGGATGCAGGCCTTTAAGGAGAATAACAATAATCATGCAGAATATTATATCCATAAAGTAGCAGAAAACATTCTAAGAACTAAAACAACACAGGAATGGAGAAAGAAGATTCTGCTGTTAGGGATGACTGCAATTAGGGTTACAGACAATAGGCAGGAGGGGGACGGAATTTATTGGAAAAAAAATGGCAAAGGAACCAAGGTATTTAGAGCAAATAACTAGAGAGGGAAAGATGACAGAATGGGAAGACGCCAAGAATTTATTTGAATTGCAGGTTAGAGATTGCCTTCCCTATTAGGGATTAATATCAGAGTACAGGCAAAGAGAAAGAAATAGGGAGGTCCTAAACGAAAGACCAGCAGTGGTAGATTTTTTAATAGTATCCAGAACAGAAGCTGCCATTAAAAAAGAAATAATTAATAGACCATATAAAGTATTGCATGATAACTATAAGAATCAATCAGAGGAGGTTGGAAAGGATTGGAAAGAGAGATTGGATAAACAATTCACAAGGAAACAATGTGAGCATATATGTATGTCTCCCAAGTATGCAACAAAATCTGGAAGATTTAGAATTTTTGCCTGGAAATGTTTACATAGGTATTTTTATCCCCCAAGTAGACTCCAGGGAATTTTTTCTTCAGGCAGGCAGTAAGTGTTGGAGGTGTGAAGGGGAAGAAAGAGGTAACTGGGAACATATTTTCTTGGACTGTGGTGAGTTGGTGGACTTTATGGATTCCCTGCAGGATGCACTGTCGGAGATGCTGGGTGGGCAGATTGGTCTGATGAGGGAGATGATTTTTCTGAGCTATGATACAGAATCAGAATTGCCTAGACGTGGTAAGGCCTTGCTGTGTTTAATAGTGGTGGCTGCCAAAAAAGCAATTACTAGAAAATGGAAATGAAATTCTAAACCAACTCTACTAGAAGTATACTTGAAGTAGTGAATATAGAACTATAAGAGGTAGACATCATCCGCGCAGCAGGAGGGACAACAAAAGCAAGTCTTCAGAGACCCCTTTACTGAGAAGCCTTTCTGGCATCCATTAATGGTTGCCCATCTGCTGCACTCTGGAGGCAGTTGGAGGTGCTTATCTCAGCACCCAGCAGCTTCGACATCCATCACCAAAAATGTCTGAGTGCAGAGAATAATTACCAGAGCGTATTACATCCTCTTTTTCCTTCCCTCACCCATTCACCCATGAAAAATTCCCAAAGTATCACCCTATAGGGAAGCAACCTCAGAGATAGAAAAGCTGCTGAGAAAAAGTTGTCCAAGAGGTCCCACCAAACCAACGAGGATTCAGAACTTATTCAAGATTCTTTTTAGTGCAGAGTAAGATGGGGGGACCTTAGGACAAAATTGGACCTGAGCCACTAAATCAGTTTGTCAAACACTGCAAGTTCCAAATGGTCACAGTTCAGTCCATTCTCCTCTTTTGAAGAAGGATAATTGAATGTTCTCGATAGATATCCAAGATGTTTACTATCACATAAAAATAGACAGATAATGCAAGAGATACCTTCACTTCTAGCTGGATGCCAGTCAATTTCAATTCAGAACCCTGCCCTTTGGTCTCAGTTCAGCCCCCCTGGGTATTCACCACATGTACAGCAGTGGTTGCAGCTCACCTGAGATTGCTGAGATTCTAGGTATTTACATATTTCATTGAGTGGCTCCTGATTGTTCCCACCAGGCATTTATTGACACGCACCAGGGACTACCTACTCTATTTATGTCTACACTTGGGAATAATAGTCAACTATGACAAATCTCACCCCCTTCCCACCCAAACACTGGAGTTCATAGGGGGTTATCTAGATACAGTTTCTCAAGTATCTCAGCTTTCTCAGCCTACTTTGTCTAAATTACAGATTCATGCAAGAAATCTACTGTCTCTTCAGTTATCACCAGCCAGGTTGATCCTTTAGTTTCTGGGGTCAATGGTGGCCTCCATAACTCTTCAACTACATGAGAGTACTACAGTCCAATGGTCTATGAATCGACATCCCATGACATCTTTTATTTGAATCACAGTGGTCTGCCAACAGCATGTGTCCAGGTTGATCCATGCACCAGATGCTTCACAGGGCTGCTCCTTTGTTCTTCCACTTCCTAAGACCATGGTGACCAAGGACACTTCCCAGCTGGGGGGGTGGGGTGGGTGGGGGGTAAACCTGGGTCAGAATATAAAAGGCATATTGTCCCCCTTAGAGGCCATCATTCACATCAACATCCAGGAGATGAGGGCAGTCCTTCTAGCATTGCAGGTATTTCATGACATTCTACCTCAAGGGAGGATTGATATGCAGATGGACAACATATCAGCAGTCTGGTACATCAGCATACAGGGAGGAACACGCTCTTAACCTTTGTATTGGAAGGCAGTGAGAGTGTGGCAGTAGGTGATCTGTTCCAACCACTTTCTTTTAGCAATGCACATTCCAGGGAAGTCCACTGTCTTAGCAGACAGGCTAGGCAGATCTATTCTTATGGCTCATGAGTGCTCTCTCAATCCATCACTGGTAGAACAGATTTTTTGCCAGTAGTGACAGCCATGCTGTGACCTAGTTGCCACTGTCCACAATTCCAAATGCAGCAGGTTCTTTGCCTTAATTCCCCCAGAGAGGGAGTCACCGAGGGATGGTCTGATCCAAGATTGGCTCCCAGACTCCTTTATGCCTACCCTCTCACATCTCTCATATCAAAGTTTATGCAGAAAGCTAATCAACAGAAGAGCAAGGTGACTCTCATTGCCCCATTTTGGCCTTGACAAGTGTGGTTCCCATTCCTCTGGCCTCATGTGTTATGCCGTCCTTGGATTCCGGATCCCCTTCCAGATCTTCTGTCTCAGCCTTGCGGGACACCTCACTCAACATACAAGCCCTCAGGTGGGCTAGACAGTCCAGGATTTCTTCCCCAAGTTTTACACATTCTTACTTCTTCTCAAAAAATCTCCACTAGGAAAAGATACAAGAAAAATGGAAATTATTCTCTATCTGGGTTAACAAGAGGACTCTAGAAACCTTTTCAGCATCCATTTCATCAGTTGTAGAATTTCTGGCTTCCATTTTTTATAATGGACCAAGTTACTCTACAATCAAAGTACAGCTGGCTGCATTCTCCAGTTTTCATGTAGGCAAGGATCATTTGTCATTGGCTTCCCTTAGGTTATGCCAAGCCTTCCTTAAAGGTATGTTTTTGCTCAGCCCAACTTTCAGTGGCCTTACCTGTCCTTGTGACATGATGATTCTTCTCCAGGCCTTGATTCAGTTTCCCTTTGAACCCACAGCAAGGGCTGATTTAACATTTTTGTCATGGAAGACTATTTTTGTAGTTTTCATTACATCTGCTAGAGGAGTTCCAGAGTGTCAGTCTTTATTTTGCCAGCCATCATATATCATTTTTCATGAAGATAGGGTTTTTCATTGCACCAATCTGTCCTTTCTTCTGAAAGTATCTTCTGAACTCATCCTTAACCAGTCCATTAACTTACCAGTGCTGTTCCCAAATTTCTCCAGTAAAGGGGAATATATTCTTTTTTTACTAGATATACACAGACAGCTGAGATTTTATCTCCACAGAACAAAATATTTCAAGAAGTTGGACCGATTGTTTATTTTTTTTCAAAAGCTAAGTTAGGGCAATCTGTGTCTAAAGTTACATTAGCACAATGGCTCACAGAATGTATTTCTTATGTTTACAAACACAAGGGTTTGTCTTTACCAAGACCACCCCAAGCTTATTCCATGAGCCCAGTCTCCACTTCTTCAGCCTTCTTATCCAGAACTTCTATAGATGACATTTGTACTGCTGCAACCTGGTCCCGTGTTCATACCCTCATAGCTCATTACAAGTTGGACATACTTTCTAGGAATAGGGCAGAGGTTGGTTCTGACATATTCCAGAATATCCTACCATTTTACCACCCTGGGTTGGCACTAGCTGGGGACTCTGTCCCACAGGTTGAGGAACGGAATAAAAAGACAATGTCAGATACAAAAGTTATGTATTCAACATAAGAATGCACCTATGTTGTCTGTTTCTGTCCTTCCTCAACCTGTATCCCCTCTTTTCCCTTTCATTTGGAAGAAGATAGCTGTATGGTCTTTTGCTATGACTTGGAGGTAATCCCATTTGGACTTTCTCTCTCTTAGCTCCAGATACCTTTCCTGTCATGTTTATAGAATTGTTTTCTGTATGTTGTATCAAGGGACCAAACTCAATCTGAGGTAAGCTAGGGCTTGAGAGAGGATTATGGATAAGGGGAGGAGCTTGAGTTATGGATCCAAAGTCTGAGAAGTGGCCAAAGTCAGATCCAAAAACCCAAAAGTTAAGGAAGGATGAAAGCACACCACACACATGCATCATTATGGTGAGTACATAACTTTTGTTTATGTCTTATTTTTATATTTCAGGATGAATGGACTACTTAACTATTGGGCAAGAAAGTCCTGAAGATTTTCCACTCTGAGTGCTGATTTTCCCTCATCAGGGTTGACCATATTAGCAGACAGAGTAGATGTGTTGGAGGGAGCTAGAACTTTTGAAAGCAGGCAGATTATTGTCCCTTGGTCAAGACAAAACCCATATACCCTAGAGGCTACTGCAGCAATGTGGAATTCAAGCATCTACTGTTATGGGTAAGTGCTACTTACACAACTTTTTACCAGAAAGGTAAAAAATCGCACTTACATTTAAAAGTACATAAAAATCATGGGACAGTCAATAAAAATACCATGTGAAGTTGTTAAATCTCTCCTTTTATTCTCACTGATGGGTTCAGAGCTGATCCTCGGCTCCGACATGGCCTATAGCAAAAGCTCAAGGTTTGCCAGTAGCTTGAGACCAAGCCCCTTACCCCACAATGCACTGCTGGAATTACCTCAGATCTAGTTTGCCGCGGCAAGAGAGATCTCTGTGATCCAGTCAGCTCGGACCATATTTTGCTTAAATCGCAAGGTTAAAAAATTCTTTCTCCTTCCTTTTGATATATATTATTTTCTATCTAGTGTGTGTGTGTGTTTCAAGTTAAAATACTGTAGTTATACGTAGGTTAGATTGTAGTAGATATTGCCCTGATTTGGCTTAGTCTTCTTAGAGTGTTGGGCCTTTTGTTAGCCCTATTTAGATTTAACAAATTCTTCTTGGTATTAGTACTTTTTTAGTGTGGGCCTAGTTAGCCCTGTATTTAACCTCTACAAGTTAATTCTGTGGTGTGGCTGTTTCAAACTTTGAACATGTCGGATGAGAGGGAAAAGTCTCATCCCAAATCGTGGTTTAAGAAATGTCCAGATTGTGGACAGAAAATGTCTGTCAGTGACGGGCATGTCCATTGTGTTTACTGTCTGGGGGCTAAACACCTCCAAGACTCTTGCAGTATTTGCCACTCTTTTTCCTCTAAGGTTCCCTTAGAGAGAAGGAGAAAACTTATTGATAGGGGGTTGCTGCAGCATACTTTCTCTGAGGTGTTGGGTAGCCAGGAAGGTGCTAGCACTTCTTCAAAATCATCTAAATCTTCTGGAGATTCTAAAGTTACTAAAAAGGCAAAAAGAATAAAGGATACAGGGTCATCGGTTCCAGAGTCCTCGGAACTGAGTGTCCCTTTTGTTCGGAGCCAGCTCCCAGTCTTGGAGCTGGTCTCTGAGGTTCCCTCATCTCCACTGCTCCAGTCAGCACCTTCGGTGCATTCCTTGAAGTCATCATTCAGCCTCTCAGATATGGATATGGATAGGCTAGTGCAGAAGCTTCTACGGGCACCAGGACCTGCTAAATTGTTGTCGGCCCCGACCCTTTTGTTGGAGCCGAAGACCATTGAACCGGACTTGACTACTCCCCCGAGCCGTACTGGACTCTTGGAGCCGAAGGAGCCCAAACCGATTGTTGTCGAACCTATGGAACTGAGATCCACACCGGTGTTATCGGTTCCATCTACTCGGACATCCTCGGTGCCGACCGAGGACGCTAGGAGCCGACACTCTCCTGTCGGGTCCGGGGAGGATAGTCTGACCGATTTGTCGGTGCCGACTCTTCCTCTTGGGGCTTCGGCTCAGATGAACTCGGCTCCTACCTCAGGCTCGGAGCCCATGGTTTCAGTGCGGGAGGATCGGACAGTCCCACTGGATTTGTCTACCCCTTCTCGTCGAAGCCATGGTGCTTTCGATGCCATGAGGAGAGTCCTGTCTCCTAAGACATCATCGGCGTCAATTCGGGCTTCCTTCTCCCCTCAAGCACCTGTGTCTGCTTCTACGTCTACCGGTCCCCGTAAGCGTAGAGACCCTGAGCCTCAAGTAGCCCCACAGGGCGCCCCCTGTTCTTCCGAGACCTCCCCAGATCTCCCCACTCAGGAGGCACCCAGGAAGAGACTGTGCAAGAGGAGGCACTTGGACTCCCCACAGGAGTCTTTGACATCCGACACTGACTTGGATGTGTCAGAAGTGTCCCCTCGATCCCCCTCTGAGGATATCTCCTTTGCGGAGATATTAGAGATCCTGAGTCAGAGGGGAGATTGGCAGTCCAAAACCCCTACTAAGGACGTGTCAGTGCTCTTGAAGGCTTTTGGGTCTCAACCTTCCACTTCTTGGGTTTCTCCCCCTTACGATGAGCTCATGGAGCTGATCTCTCGTAAAGCGTGGGAGTCACCGGAGGCCATGGAACCTGTCCCTCAGAAGCCGAATAAGTTCATCTCTGCCCCAGTGGACAAAGCCTTTTTGACCAAAGGAGTGCCTGTTGATGCCATGGTGGTAGCTGCAGCCACCAAAAAGGAAGTGTCTGAAACATTCGCATCTATCCATCCTCCTAACAGAGATTCTAGGATCATGGATAGATATGGGAGACGCATGTTTAGTTCAGCGACTTTTTCTCTGCGATCGCTGAACTATTTAACCCATTTCACGAGACTACAAAGAAATCTCCTGAAAGAGGTAGGAGATACTGTTCAGGGTACGGTAGCTGCAGGGGTTGCTGACAAAGTCAACACACAGCTTGCTACCCTAAACTCGGTTGTGAACTCATCCATGCGTCTCATATCTTATGCAGCTGATGGCTCGAGTAGAGCCACTAGTTCAGGCATTGCTCTGCGGAGACAAGCCTGCATGCGTCTCTTCCTTTGCAGAGCCCTTTAAGTCTTCCTTTATCAACACCCCATTTGATGGCTCATCACTGTTTGGGCCTAAAGTAAAGGAAACTTTAACCAGGTGTAAGCAGGAAGGCAAGACCCTATCTGCTGTTGGAATCTGTTTTTCTACCCCTACACGGCCCTATCCCAAGGGCCCTAAGGGTGGAAAAATGTAGTTCCGAAAAGCACAGGGACCTTTCAGGACACACGTGGAGAAACCCCTTCTAGAGGCAGAGGAGGGGGTTGTAACGGAAGGTGCCGCCCGCATGGCAGAGGGGGTCCACAGCAACAGGATGACAGAGGCCAGTTCTCTGGTCAGCCCTACTAGCGCTCCTGAAAGGAGACCCGGCTGTCCGGCTCTGGAGGCAGTCGGGGGTCGCTTATCTTTGTACCCAGAAGCCTGGCTAAACATAATGTCAGATACATGGGTACAAAGCATCATTTCCAGAGGATATTTCATACCGTTCTCTTCCCCTCCCACTCCTGTAAACAGAATCCCAGATGTTCCACCCAGTCTCAGGGAACAAGCAATCATAGAGGTCCAAAAATTGCTAGAAAAAAGAGTCATCCAACCTGTCCCAGTAGACCAAGTTGGATTCGGAACTTAAGATTCTTTTTGGTACCAAAGAAAACAGGGGACTGGAGACCTATCCTGGACCTCAGCAGACTCAACCAATTCGTAAAGAAAGAGAAGTTCCGAATGGTCACGCTTCAGTCCATTCTTCCCTTCCTAGGGAAAGACGATTGGATGTGATCCATAGATCTCAAGGACGCGTACTATCACATAAAGATGAACAGATGCTCCAGGGATCACCTGCGTTTCCGGCTGGGAGCCAATCATTACCAGTTTCGAGCCCTGCCCTTTTGTCTCACTACAGCCCCCAGAGTGTTCACCAAATGCATGGCAGTGGCCACGGCTCACCTGAGGCGTCTAGGATTCCAGGTGTTTCCATACCTAGACGATTGGCTCCTCACCACTACCAGCAGGCATCAATTGACTCAGGCAACACAATATACTCTGACACTCTGCCATCAATTAGGCATTACAATCAACTTTGAAAAGTCTGCCTTATCGCCATCGCAGCATACTGTTTTTATAGGAGCAGAGTTAGATACCTCAACCACCACTCTACATCTTCCAATCAAAAGAGTCTCACTTCTTTGCCAACATGTCAACTCACTGGTTTCAAAGAACAAAGCTACAGCAGCAGAGGTCTTGAAGGTGCTAGGTTTGATGGCGGCAGCAATCCTGGCTGTACCACTCGCAAGGATGCATGTGCGAATCCTTCAATGGCTCCTCTTTGTTCAGTGGTCTTAGCAAAAGCTACCGATGCACATGATTGTCATCACAGATTCTTGCGCAAGAGACCTTCGGTGGTGGTTGACGTCTCTTCATGTCACAATCAGAAGACCCTTTGTTCTCCCCCCCAGTAGCCACTGTGACCACGGACGCTTCCCTGATAGGGTGTGTGTGGGGGGGCATTTTCAGGGAAAGACTGCCCAAGGCACATGGACGGATCAAGAGTCACATCTGCATATCAATGTTCTGGAGTTGAGAGAGATACGTCTGGCGTTGCAGTACTTTCAGGACTCTCTTCCTCTAGGGACAGTTGCAATTCAGGTGGACAACATGTCAGTGGTCTGGTACTTGAAAAAACAAGGCGGAACCAAGTCTTATCCCCTTTGTTGAGAAACCCTCAGGGTATGGCAATGGGCTGTGTCGTCCCACCGTTTTCTGATAGCAACGCACATCCCAGGGAAATCCAACATGATAGCGGAGAAGCTGAGCAGGGCAATACTGTTGCCTCATGAGTGGTCTCTCAGCCAACGAGTTGCGGATTTGATTTTCCACAAATGGGGCCAGCCTTGCTGTGACCTCTTTGCCAGTCACATCAATACCAAATGCAGATGCTACTTTGCCCTAATACTACCTCCAGGACATTCCCCGAGAGATGCACTCATACACTATTGGCCTCCGGGTCTCCTATATGCATTACCACCTATTCCATTGATACCCAAGGTTTTACAGAAAGCAAAATCGCTGGGAAGGACAGTTATCCTCATAGCCCCCTACTGGCCTCGACAGATTTGGTTCCCCTTCCTTTACCATCATCTGCTGGAGGATCCATGGATCCTGGACCCAGTTCCTGACCTTCTGACACATCCGTCAGGGGACCTCCATCCTTCTCTGCAGCTCTTAAAGTTGACTGCTTGGCTAATCCACTTCCCCTAATTGCCAGGCTTCATTCACTCTCAGATGATACATGACAAATCCTTTTGTCTTCTCACAAGCCATCCACCAGGAAACTATACCGCAGTAAGTGGAACAGGTTCTCAGTTTGGGCCAACATACAGAAAATCTACCCTTTCCGAGCTCCTCTATCATCCATTTTAGAATTTTTGACAGAGTTTTAAGGAAGGAGCAGCAGCTGCCACAGTTCGAGTCCAGTTAGCCGCCATATCAAATTTCCACCTTGGATTCGATGGGTTGAAAGTTATGGGCCATAAGTTATCTAAGGCCTTTCTTAAAGGTGCTTTTCACATGAGACCTCCTATCAAAATCCCTTATTCTCCCTGGAATTTGAATTTTATGCTGTCTGAAATAACCCCCCCCCCCCCTTCGAACCAGCATCTTCTTGTGATCTCAAATATTTGTCCTGGAAGACTATATTTCTAGTAGCCATTACTTCTGCCTGCAGAGTGTCAGGACTTCAAGCATTATCTATCAGACCTCCTTACATGATTTTCCATGCTGATAGAGTATCTCTCAGAACAAACCCCTCCTTTTTGCCTAAAGTCTGTTCTGAATCCAATATCAATCAGGTCATTGAGTTGCCAGTCTTTTTTCCCAACCACTCTAACAAATTGGAATACATGCTGCACAAACTTGATGTACACAGACAGCTCAGATTTTATCTTGATAGAACTGAGGATATTAGGAAATCAGATCAACCTTTCGTATCCTTTTTGGAGGCCAGAAATGGTAATCCAGTGGCTAAAAGAACCCTATCTAAATGGTTATCAGAGTGCATATCCTTTGTTTATGCGAATGCAAACATGCTATTGACACACAAACGTAAGGCTCATTCTATCAGAGCCGTTTCTACGTCTTCTGACTTTCAAGCTAAATTGCCCCTTGACAATATTTGTGTTGCAGCCACTTGTTCTAAGCCTCATACCTTTATCACGCATTACAAAGTAGATAAGGCTTCCAGGGACAAGTCTTCCTTTGGTTCCATGGTACTGAAAAACGTACTTCCATGAGCCACCCAAGATTGAGGGTCCTAGGGACGCTACCCATTAGTGAGAATAAACGGGGAGATTTAACAACTTCACATAAAGAAGTTATGTACTCACCATAACATTCCATGTGAGTTGTTTATCTCGCCTTTATTCTCACGTCCCTCCCTCCTTCCCCCTCCTGGCTGACAGTTGACTTAGAGGCTAGTACCATCCTGGTTAGTCAATACTTCTTCCCCTTTGGGATGTGCTTCCTTGTAGAAAAAGAAAAAAAAAGAGATATATACTCGCAGCAAACAAGATCTGAGGTAATTCCAGCAGTGCATTGTGGAATAAGGGGCTTGGTCTCGAGCTACTGGAAAACCTTGAGCTTTTGCTATAGGCCATGTCGGAGCTGAGGATCGGCTCCGAACCCATCAGTGAGAATAAAGGCGCGATAAACAACTCACATGGAATGTTATGGTGAGTACATAACTTCTTTTTTCCTTAGTTTAAAAGTAACATTTTAAAAAAAGTAACGAGGAAGGTTTTTCCCTGAAGGAGACTTATCTGCCAAGCAATGTAATAGTGTTAGCTGATTCTCAATCCTCAAAAACCTGCAGAGGAGCACTCTACTCAGCAGCAGAAAAGCTCTGAAGGGTTTGACACCCAAACCTGTCCTTTTAGTCAGCTCAGCTTGAGTTGACTAATGGTTTGGATGGGTAGAAGGTATTCTGAAGCTTTGGCAGCTGGCCGGCTGTTATATCCTATTTCGGATATAACTCGTATATCTTAAGATACTGCAACCTTGATCAATTGAACATCCACTGTTATGATAAGTTTACTTATACAACTGTAGTTTTCTGTCATACTGGTCTATATTAAGAAGGTCATTTTCCACTTTTTCATTACTACGATCATGCTTTTCAATAGTCTTATAATTCACCATAGGATTCATGATTAATTTTTGTAGTGCAAGTTTATAGTACTACTTGAAATGAGGTATTGAACTTTTTAGTGATTGAGTGTTTTAGAATCCCCCACTGTCTGTTCTGAGATTTAGGCAGTATACCTCAGTATTAAAGAACTCTAGCTACAAATCATACATACACTTTAAAACTGTACAAGACCAGTAGGGTTGAACCTCATTAATAATCACATATGATATTTACAAATGTCACATCCAAATTCAAATGAATTCGTTACATGTTCTAGTGAATCAGCAAAATGAAGCTTGTTTGCATGGGAAAGCAATTGTTTATTTCAAGCAAATTCTATATCAAACCTGAGGACTGCCAATTTTATTCAGTCATCTTTGGCATCATAAACAACTCAGATAACTTGGTTTCTGATAAAAGTCCATAAAGGCACTTTTAGGAGTTTTACTATTAAACAAGTCTTTTTAAACAAAACAAAGTCTGATTGGCTTAACACTCAAGTGCTTTGTTGCACAGCTCATTGCCTTTAATTAGGCCCATTTAATGCAGGACTGACTCTAAATCTAATGTAATAATCCCAACCAGCTGAACTCCCCAGAGCAGCTTGTTGTGCACTTTATTTTGTCAGACTTATTTTATTTGTATTTTATTTTGCTTTTGCAAATGAAAACATTCTTTATAATTCTCCACTGTAGGGCTGAAAAGAAGGCCAAAACTTTCCTCACATGAATCGTACCTCCCTGCTTAGCATATCAACTTGAGCACAAAGCATAAAATGAAGTGTTAAAAATTAATGAAATGCTAAAATGAAATTAAGTTTCACCATAAAATCCCAGTGTGTAGCAAGAAAAGGTAGAAGGCAGAAAACATTGTATCTGCAACCAGGATTTATGCAGGATAATTTTCTGCAATTAGATGGATTCCTGTCTCAACCTTCCATTTCTTTGTCCAGCTGGAGCATTCATCTCCAGTGCTTGCCCTTGTGTTCCTCATTTCAGTCACTTGATTATTATTGTAAACCTCAGTACAAGTGTTTGAGAAGAATGCTTTAAACGTGTACACAGTATTACATATAGAAGACACCTGCATAGTACCTTCACTACAGTGTAAATATTTTTATTTTGTCCACACAGATAAGGAAATAGGTGCATTTTAGTTTGCCATTATGCTGGATTTTTGGATTCTGGCAGTGATACTTTCTAGTGAATTTATTACATATATGTTTTTATGCATATAAATGTGGACCACATGAATGTGAATATGTTGGTGTGTGTAAAATGCTGCTTGAATTCATTGCTGTCATTTTTAAGTTGAGACATTATAAAGGTATCAGATAAATTGGTTGAATTCATATAATGCAGCAGAAAACTCTGGAGCAACACTCTTGTGTCCATTTTTTAGGTTTTCCAGGATGATTGGTGCAACCAAATAAAGTATTTTCCGGAGCTGAATGGCGTTGCTTGCTGTTCATTATCTGAAAATAAATCTATGGTGCTTACTATAATCCCCATAAACAACCTGTATTCAGTATCATCAAACATCAATGAGAAACTTGAGTAAGATAAGCATTTATTTTCTCCAGTCTGCTTTTGAGTTTGTGACTTTGGCTTACTAAGGAATTAAGTACTGTACTCATTTCATGTATTTGACTCCTGTATTAGAGTAAAGGAATGTAGCAGAGGAAGATAAGTATGATGGAGGGAAGTTTACACTTCGTTGACAGTTGTCTAATGAATCTGCAGAAGCAGTTAAGTAAACTCCATGCAACTGAAGGGCAAATATTGACTGCCACTGTCTTCTTTTCTGCATTATTTCTGAAGAAGATGAAATGGGAGCAGCAAAATGAGGAAGGCAAAGAACGGGGAATTTAATGGTTAGCTAAAAGAAGGTTGTAAGATGGAAACATATATCGTAAGATGGAAGATATGAAAGGACATTCTTGCAGAGGTAATTTCAGTGGTGGTGTCTTTTACATTTTAGAGGGGGCCAAAACTCTTAGGTTCATAGGTTCATACTAGGCTATCTGCCCTAGGGCATTTATAAGCCTAGCCAGAGTGTGTTTGGTTTTCGCCACCCATTTTAAATTAATTTTGCTATGCCCTTTTTCGAGGTTAGTATACTGTGCCTCTGTCTAACAGTGACACAGAAGTGATACCTGGGGTAAACCTATGATCTCCCATCCACTCATCAATATTCCTCTTGAAGAGAGTCAGTGAGGGACCCTGCCTAATCTGGACTGGGATTTTATTCCAGAGTGAAGGGAGCCTCTGGATTATGAATCTGTCCCTCCAGCATGTCCTATTTATTTCAGTGCTGAGGTTCAAGTTTCTCGAGCGCGTAGCTCGATGGGATTTGGATTTTCTGAGGTGCAGCATGTCCATTAATTCCGGGTTGGACATGGCTTTATACGTCAGGCACAGATCGCCTCTGAGCAGGTGGTATGCCACTGAGTAGAGCTGGAGTTTCTTTAACCGGGCAGCATATGGCATCTGTTTGAGCCCTTTGATCCTCTTGGTGAGGTACTTTTGGGGTCTTTCCAGTTGCTGCAGGTGTCTGGTAAGGTACATCCCAAAAGGAAGAGTAACGGCCAACCTCCGCTCAATACCAAACCAGAAATAAAAAGTTCAAACGGATCCAGAGACTGCCACAGACCACAAGTTGATGAATTTCATCAGATAACAAAGTGTGCTTGATACAAACTGAGCTTATATACATGTGCATTAAGATCTTGTCCAATCATAACAATCATTCAATTTAAAAACTAAGTATTTTGTACTTCTTTTCCTATGTCATACTTTTTATTTATAAATAAATAACTTTTAAACGAACACATTTCCATCTTACCCCTCTTAAAATTAAAAGCAATGAAGATATGACATAAAATTAACTGCCATATCAAAAGAGGTCACTAGATGGCATTATAGCTAACAAAATGTGAGTCAAAGGCATTTAAAACAAATCGTTGATATTTTCACTTCAACATTAAATTAATATTAATAAGAAACAAGTGGATTAAAAGATTTTAACATAATATAATGTAGTTTATTCAAACACACCTCAATCTTATTGTGTTTTACAAATGTTTTAAAGTTATTTATTTATAAATAAAAAGTATGACATAGGAAAAGAAGTACAAAATACTTAGTTTTTAAATTGAATGATTGTTATGATTGGACAAGATCTTAATGCACATGTATATAAGCTCAGTTTGTATCAAGCACACTTTGTTATCTGATGAAGTCACTTGTGGACGAAAACGCAGTTTAAATAAAGCGTTAATCCTTGGATATTTTTGAATTCATCAACTTGTGGTCTGTGGCAGTCTCTGGATCCGTTTGAACTTTTTACATCCCAAAAGGGGCATTGTACTCAATTATGGGCCTGATGAGAGATGAGTAAAGAGGCACGATGACCTCCCCTGATCTAGATGTGAATCCCTTCATGATTAGGTGGGCTATATAAAATGTTCTTCTAACCACTTTGGCCACGTGGTTGTCAAATGAGAGATTGCTATCAACTTGGGTCCCCAGGTCCCTAATTACTTCTTCTGTACTTAATGGATTACCACCTATGTGGTAATTTGTGGGCACTTTGTTTTTGCTGAAGGGGATGACTATACACTTTTTGGCGTTTAGCTTGAGGCCATGGCTCTGGCACCAGTTGTCTGTTTCTATGAGGCCCTTTTGGAGGATGCTTGTGTCGGCTGGAGAGTCGATTATGGCGCCCAGTTTGCAGTCATCTGCGAACTTGGTCAGCCACAGTCCTTCCATGTTGGCCTGTACCTCCGAGAAATATATACCGAATAAGAGAGGTCCCAGGACTGAGCCTTGTGGGACGCCACTTGTAACTGGTTTGGAGTCTGACATGGCTCCAGCAATTCTAACCATGTGGGTTCTGTCCTTGAGCCAGTTTGCAACCCATCTAGTGACATAGGGGATTATATTTAAGCTGGTGAGCTTATCTATAATGCCCGAGTGGGGTATTGTATAGAAGGCTTTTGCGAGGTCCAGGTAGGCTGTGTGGACCACCTTCCCCTCATCAATGGCCTTGGTGACTGTTTCAAAGAAATCAACCAGGTTTAAGAGGCAGGATCTGTCCTTAACAAAGCCGAACTGGGTAGGATCCAGTGTCTGTAGGTCCCCAATATCTTTATTTATGAGGTCCATGATGATCCTTTCCATAGCTTTGCAGACCAAGCTAGTCAGGCTTATGGGGCGATAGTTTCCAGGATCCGTTGAGGCACCACCTTTGTGGAGAGGGACCACTGTTGCTGTACGCCACTGTTTGGGTACATATCCTATAGTAAGGCTGAGATTGAACAGTAGTTTTATGTTTGGGTTTAGCTCTTCTTGGAGTTCATGTAGGACGCAGCCTGGGACACCGTCTGGTCCCATTGATGCTGTGTTTTTGCTTTGGAGAGGCAGCTCTTACCTGAGCATCTGAGATGTCAGGGGGGCAGCACTCTGCTGGGATAGATATTTGCCCTTTTTGGTGGAGGGGGGGGGGTTGCTCTGAACCTGTCAGCTAGGATGTTGGCAATGTCTGTGGGTTCGGTGTATTTTCTGTCATTTTGGACTAATTCTGAGCATATCTGGGAATTCCCACCCAGGTTCCTAACATAACTAAAGAAAGCCTTGTGATTATCCTTAGTGTCCTGTGCAATTTTTGTCTCGAAGCTGGCCTTAGACGATTTTATGAGTGCCCGTAGTTTTTTGCTAATACTGATCAGAGATGCCTTCCCTTTTTGGGATTTTGCTCTATCATGTAGTAGCTTCCTCCTTCTATTGTATAGTTTGTTTATGGCTGGGGTCCACCAGACAGGACGTCTGCCTTTGGAGGATTGGGTCTTGGTTTTATTTGGGATTGCATGATCCATGCATTCCTGAAGGTGTTCATAGAATGCGTTTATAAAGGATTCTGCAGTCTGGGCCGTATTTTCCACAGGCCTGGGGGCTTTGAAGGATTCTACCTCGGTTTTGAGGAGTGTGAGATTTGCTTTAGAGAAGTTTTTCACTGTGGTTTTCTGGGCAGGGGATGGAGTCGGGATGTGAATATCCAGTGAGATTAGTTTATGGTCTGATCTTACCAGTGAGGGATATACTTCTGGTCTGGAGCATAGAGTCCCCATGTTGGTGATGATCAGGTCCAGTATGTTTTCCCCTCTTGTGGGAGTGGTAACAAGTTGTTCCATAGCATTTGAGTTTATAAATTCTAGGAACCTTTGGGCTAGGGTGTTGGAGCTAGAGTAATGCTCCCAGTCTATGTTTGGGTAGTTGAAGCGCTTGAGAATAGGTTTCATTTTTAGCAGGCTAGTTTGATGGTATGAGAAGTAAAAGGTAGAGTGAACCTCAGAAATGTGAAGACCAAATGAAAAGCATAGCTTGGACACCATTTAAGCAACAGGATAGGAACAGTAAAGTTTATTACATGAGGCTTCATATTCAAATTATGTTAGAGGAAGGTGCCAGTGAAGTGGAATTGCAGATGCCCCCTTTCAGAAAGAAAAGACTGTTAGGGAGATGGATAAAAAAATGAAGAAATAAGGAAAACAAGAGAAGAAAAAGAAACAAGAGAATATGAGAAAAGATAAAAAGTGATTAAGAATAGTGTCAGGAGTTTGTAAATTAGTAGCCATGGCTTTCAAGTACTTTGTTACACTTGATATTGATTATATAAATTTGCCCCACAGATGGTTGGGGTTCGAAGTCTGGACAGCGGTATGTTGAGAACTTTGGTCATTTACTTTTCTGAAGTGTATCTTTCAAGCTTGTTTATGCTTTGTTCCAGGATGTTGTAAAATACTTTAAGCACTGAACGTAGTATAGCGTAACTACATTTTAAAATGTAATGTTTTGCTTTTTTTCTATTGTATGAGCAGGAAACAGTTATGATGTTCTGAATAGGTGCCTATTCCTGCTTCCTGCTCAGAATACTGTCTTTAATATATTGCCCTGCATAACAAAACTGTCATTGAGACTTTCAGAGATATTTAGTCAGATGATGGCCCTTGGGCTCCTCCTTCTGTTTTCAACAGCAAAAAATTAGCCTAGCCAGGAACACAGTACCACAGTAACTCAACCAGGGTCATAAAATAAAGGTTTATTAAGAGCTTTTGTCAGGTTGTAACAAAAAACTTCATCAGAATAATAAAAAGTCAAAAACACTCCCATTAAATACACTAAAAACTGTGAAAACACATAACATAACAGACCAATGAAACTTTTCATAGCAATAATTATCAGCAGACTTTCTCAATTAAAACCTACAAAGAATCCACAGAAACATTCTTAAAGGCGAAATCCTTGGTCAAGAAACATAAATCTAAATGAAAAATACTAGTGTTACTTACACATGAATATACACTGTGTTCATATGCATTTACTGTTTCAAACAGTACAACTAAATATTGTAAGAGCGCAGCCTAAGTAGGCTGCCAATACTGATGTAGTCATTGAGGCCTGGGGGGGCATTTAGTTTAATCTGCCAGCAAAATTCCCTAAATTCCAAATAATTTTCCCAAGGACCTCCTCTAGGATCCTTTTTGACCCCTTCTACAACTGCAAAAAAAAAAAGCTGTGTAATGAAAATTTATCTATGTGCTTGAATAAGGCATTATTTCTATTGCCATTATTTATATCCCTATGATGTTCATAAATTTTGTCCCTCAACCTTCTTTTAGTTTTCTCAGTGTAAAAAACATTACAATTCTGGCATAAGGCAGCATAAACAACCACTGTGGAATTTCAAGAAAATTTACCATTAGGTTTAATAGAAATATGATTTACCTTAATGTCCTCACAGTTCTTGACCAGATGGCATTGTGAACCACAGCCACATTTTTTGTCCCAAATCTAATAGGCTTACTATCATTACCATTATCTCTATGGCATGTCACCCAGCTGGTCTAAACTTTCAGGGTCACGCCAAAATAGATGCTAGTTTTTCTTCAAAATCAAAGAAATGCTTTGATGATCATTGGAAAACTTAGTCACGAAGGGACAAGAATATTTAGAGGGATCATTTTTGTTGTTATTGTTCCAAGAAATACTCATAGTATTCCCCCCCTGTTCTGACCCCCAAAATAGGCAAAATACTCTTGTTGTTTCTTTTGCAAACTATCTCTTTTTGTATTGTGTAAATCAAAGTGGTGGGATACCCTCTGGCCAAAAACAACTCAGTAAATGTCTCACACTGTGCAAGAAAATCTTCTTCTGAATTGACCATCCGGGCAATCCTCACAAATTGTCCCTTTACAATACCACACTTTAAAAATACAGGATGATTGCTCTCATAATGTAATAAACTATTACAATAAGTAGGCTTCCTATATAGGTTACTAACAAAACATTTCCTGTCAAGATCTTTTTTTAGTTGTCCTTCCTAAATGGGAAGCCAATAGCCCCACCACTGATGTGTACACTCTTAGGTGTGGTGTATTTCATACTGGGTCTTACACATGTGAAGTTTTTTGACATGGTAGATAAGCCACACTTCTTTTCAGATGTGTGTTAGTCTCGGCCCCTGTGTCTGTTTTTACAAGGTAAAGATGAATGTCCAGAAAGATCACTGTTGCAGTTGACTAAGCTATGTGGGTTTAGCTTACAAACATTTTGGGAGCCTTTTTGGCACACCTTCTGCATGGAGTGTTCTTATAAAAGGTAGGAGGAGCACCAAAAGCTTCAGAATTTTTTGTCACTGAAACAAGTACTTCTTTGGCGATCCACCTGTCAGTCAGCTGCAATAGTCAAACTGGGCAGAAAAGTCATTTTTGGGGGTCTTCCTTTTTAGTTTACATTTTACATGGAATATTGTATTTTTTACGAGACTTTTTTGTGTATGTGCCTAGGAAACACCGTGAAAGGGAAGGATATGTTTTTCTTTATGGTATGTGCTCTGAGTGGTTTTGTGAACTTTATGTAAGGAAAAAGTTTTATTTAATATTAAAAAACATCAGGTTTGCTGTTTAGTATGTTGGGAAAGGGATATTGAGCTTTTGGGGTACTGTTAGTGTAATACTTACCTGAGAAATGCCAATTCCATTATTCACATTAATTACTGATGCTTCAAGGTTACATTGTCCTCTTTCAAATTTTCCTCCTCAGCTTATCTATGGAACAGTACATGGTCCTCTCAGCATTACCTTCTCTAGTACACAAAAAGAAGAGAGTTGTTAAGGAGACTTGTAGCATGTTTCCAGCTTCTTCATTATTTCAGTCCCTGGTGACCGATCGTTGTTCCTCAAACCACCCATTTTCTTTCCCCAATCCTCTTGGTGTAGGATTAGCAGCCATCAAAGACCAGTGGATAGCAGCACCCTCTGTGGCTATAGGAAAGCCCAAGGTGATCAAGGGAGAACCACATTTGTCACTGCCTGGGGAATGGGCAGGTGACGGGGTTTAATTTAGCTGGGTCGGGAATGTTGAAACTGGTTCCAGTGTACCTAAGAGGCCTGCCAGACTAGGGAACATTGTGCTTAGTTAGAAAAACTGTCAGTTTATCTCTATCACTATTGATAGAGCTGATTTACTTTTTTTTCCTGATTTACTGGGTTTTGTTAAGTAACTGATGACTGCCTTTCCAAAAATGTCAGTCCTTAGGCAGGTAGAGAAAAAATAACTTCTTTTCAATCTGACAGTATTTTGCATTCAGAAAGTGAAGTTTTTTTATGGAGAGAAGTGTACGTCTGAGGGTTCTAGTCTGTCAGAGCTTTCAGATTCTGAAGAAAGCATTCCTAAAGACATCCCTAATGAAGAAATCTCCTCTTAAGAATTTAAACTAATATGTTGAGGTTTTTGAATGGGAACCGAGTGAAGCCTCTAAGACTCAAAAAATGTATTATGATTTAATACAATTACAGATGCCTAAAACAAATCCCATTTCTTCTATTTTGCTTGCTTTAGAGGATGTTTGTCTTATGGCAGCCAGTTTACTGGGCAGACAGCCTTTGACTGCTGAAAGGTTTGATAGGGTATATAAGATACCCTATTTGCTTAAGTACCTGATCCGATGTTGTCTGTTTTCATCTGTTTCAACATGTGGGATATCAGATCCGGTCAGATCAGACTTCAGCACCTTATACCAATTGGATCTGAGAGCTCTGACTGCTCCCCTCCCTACAATTCCCCTCTCCTGCCTGAATTACCTCAGATCTTGTTTGTTACCTGTCAAACCAGACGTGTTTACCGAGAGCTCCATCCTGTTTTCATAAGTGAAAGATTATTGACTTTTTCCTCCTTCCTTTAGCTTAATAGTTAGATTTTTGCATTTTATATTTAACATTTAGTGTATTTAGTAGTAAGAATTTTGGCTAGTCAATAGTGTAATTTCACATAATTTCCTAGTAACTTTCTTACTGTTGCTTGTAGTTTGATTGTTAGGTTTAGATATATAAAGCATGTAACTTAGCTAAGTTTGTTGGTAGTGTTGTAAGTCTTTAAAACCTTTATTTGCTGATGTCAGAGAAGTCTACGGGATTTAAAAAGTGTTCTTCCTGTGGGCATAAGATTTCCACCATAAGACCCACACTCTCTTTGCGTGTTCTGCTTAGGGCCTTTCCAATTGTAGAACACCTGCAGTATTTGTGCCACCTTCGGCACAAGGGCTCTCCAGGGAAGAAGATAAAAAGAAAAACTGATTCTGAAAGGACTTCTCCTCAGATAGCATTTAAAATGTCTATGGATCTGAAGGCCTCTCCTTCCACTGACAAGAAGAGAGAAAAAGAGAGAGAGAGAGAGCTATCTAAGGAAAAAGATAGAAAGACAGAGATTGAGACAAGTCAAAGGAAAAGCATAAAGAGAAACAGTCTGAAAAAAAGACAAAAACAAAGGATAAACAAACCTAAGAAAAGGTCTCAAGATCCAAGTGCTGTTTTAGGTCCAGTGCATAAGTTATCAAGGCAGTCAGATCCTCCTGCATCCAGGATCCGAACTCACTCCCCAAAAACGTCCTTTTTCCTAGGGTCGATCAGCCCTAGTCTTCACTCTCCGATACTTCAGAAGCTACCATCAAGACCTCCATCAGTAGCTTCTTCTTCAAGGTCTGGTCAGTCCACTAAAGGTTTAACTGAAATGGATGTCGACCATATGATGAGGAAGTTTCTGAGGACACAGATTCAGCTGAGAGTCTTCTTGGCTCCATCTCTGAGGAGAGGACCAGGATCAGACTCTTCAAACCTGGCTATAGTCTTTCCAACACCATTTCCATTTCTGGAGCCAATGTTTATGGGTTCCAACCCTCCACCATACCAATGTCAGATTCAATACTCCTGGAAACTTCAGTTTAAATTCTTCCCTTACTTTCTTGACACCAATGCACCAGTGAATTCAGGTCAAGTAGAGTCTTGGAACCAGAGCATCGGAGTCAGGGCCCTGACTGTGAAGTTGACTCTGAAGTGTTTGGAGCTGTCCCTACCCCTCAGGGTTTTGGCTTTGGATAACACAGATCCGAGGTCCTCCTCAGATCCATCTACAATTCATACCTTTGTATCTCAGTATAAGTTAGATGTGCATCTAGGACTCACACATCTTTTGGCTCTGCCATGCTCAGGAATGTCTTTCCTTGAGTCCACCCAGCTCCCTTTTTGGGTAACTTGAGAATCTGTCCCACCTGTTGAATCAAATGAAAATAGACAACATGGGATATGAAAGTTATGTAGTTACAGCAAAGTTAGATCTGTGTTGTCTTGTATCTGATGATGTCATTTTCATTTGTTCTTCAGCTGATGAGTCTCAGATCCATCCTCAGATCTGGCTTGGCCACACTTATTAGACTCTGGGATCCAACTCTTGAGCTCCTCCCTTTACCCAAAATGTCCCAGTTACCATACAATACCTCAGATCTCGTTTGCCACCTTCTTACTACAGACACTGATCTGTCTCGTTGAGCTTTGGGGTGTAGTTTTTGTAGTGTGACTTCTTTTCCATTTTTCTCTTACAGTTCCACCTTTATTCATCACCTCTTCCTCCCTTACCATAGACTTTTTTGAGTCTGTATCCCATCATGTCAAACGTCTGATCTGAAGTTGTTAATCTGATGGGGTTCTCAGAACCGAGTCGACCTTATACCAAGCTTGCATGTACCAAAATCTCTCGAGCTAAGCTGCTACCCACAATGCCCGTCAATCAGTTGGCACAGATCTCATTTGCCGCGCAGCCATATAACATTGTTTCACCGAGCTCTCCAGCTAAGTGTTATATTTTTCAAAAATTTATAAATATTTGTGATTTTTTCCTGTCAGTTTGCTAATTTTTCTCTATTTACTCACTCAGCTCTACCCACAGGTATTTCTTTTCGTACCATTGTTGGTATTGACCCTCTTACCCTTGTGGTATTCCCAATACCATTGTTGGAATTTTCATCTCTTTCTCTCTCTACACTTTTTTCTACTTTGGTGTGTGCGTTTTTGTTATGTCGGAAAAGAAAGGGACTACGGGGTTTAAACACTGCTCTTCTTGCAGTGGTAAACTCCCGAATAATGTTTTGCATGAAGAGTGTGTGTATTGTTTGGGGGTTCCGCAATTATCGACGAAACCTCCATGTGATATTTGTGCCAGCTTCAGTCAGCGGACACTGAATGAAAGACGAAACAAGTTGATTCTTAAGGGCCTGCTTCCTTCAGCTTTTTCAGAGGCTATCTCTATGTCGGAGGTCTCATCCCCTCCTTCTGTGGACAAGAAATGTCCTCTTTCAGACCCCTCTTCACTGGCTGGTGAGAGGGGCAAAAGTCATAAGCACAAGGCCCACAAGACGTCTACCAAGCACCGTATCGCCTCCTCGGTTTTGACCACCTCGGCTCCGAGTTTGGCTCCAATGATTCATACCGAGGTCACCTCGACGGTGCCTGTGCCGGGTCCGACGATTACGACGCCCACTACAACCTCGGTTCCGACCAGTTTGCCTGTCTCTACCTCAGCACTGACGTCCCCCATTTCTGCTCCGATGTTGGTTCCGAAAACAGCTTCGGAGCCGCTGTTGACCTCCACCCCAGCTGTGACCTCGGCTCTGAGCCCGTTCTCTGCTCCAATCATTCCCTTGTTGCCGGTTTCCAAACTAAAATCATCGTTGCCATTCTTTAATTCACCACGGACCCTGTACACCCCATCTGCGGATCCATTTGCCGGACAAGCCTTCAGCCCCTTTTTGGACCAGCCTGATTCCCCCTCAGGAGCATCAGTAAGGTCCACCAGGAGCCTTTCAGAATTGGATGTGGTGCGCCTTTTTGATCAGCTGCTGACCGCCAGGGGAATTATAAATTTTCCTAGACCCCATCCCACTCTGGGCATTGAGTCTATTACACCGGCAACCCCTACATATTCTCCTCCCTTGGATCCCTCAGTTCCGAGGCTCATATTTCCGACGTCTGTGAGAGGACCCCCTTCCTCTGCACCAACAACAACCATGTTTGAGGCTCTGAGGCCCCTTTGGGTATCGGTTCTGTTGGAACCCACTCTTCCTCAATCTCATGCTTGGGGGGGGTGGAACCCTCGGTTCCGGCCACAGTTCCGGTTGTGTTGCCGGTTCCATCTTTGGGACCGAGGGTGACTCCCGTCCCGGTTTTGCTTGTGGCTCCGTCTCCGGGTGCGGACCGTGTGGAGTGGGGTGTGACTCCGGTTCCGAAATTGTCTCCTTCAGTTACAGGCTCCCATTCCTCTTCAGGTGGGCCTGCTTTCTGGGTGATGGAGAGGGTGCTCGCTTCGAGCAATCCTCCTATGTCGGACATCCCACCAGTTCCCTCTGAGCTGCAGCTGTCAAAGGCCACCCCCCCAGGACTCCGAGAGCGCAAGGCCCAGGAAATCCCTGTTCAGGGTATTTCCCTTTCTGAGTATTCTTCGGATGCTCCCACCGAAGAACCCCCTCGGAAATGGACATGTAAGAGAAAACACATGGACTCCCCAGAGGAGTCCCTCATGGAAGATATGGACTATGATAATGGGGAAGGATCCCCACGGTCACCCCCTGATGATGTCTCATTTGGAGACATCTTAGAAGTCTTGAAACAGAGGGGTGACTGGAAGTCCTCCAATCCTTTCTTGGAGGAATCTGTATTCCTGCAGGCCTTCCGCTCTTGGCCCTCTACTACTTGGGTGACCCCCCTGCCGATGAGTTGGTCAAGCTCATCGTGCAGCTGGCATGGAAGAACCCTGACTCCATTGAGGCCATCCCCAGGAGATCAGACAAGATACTATCCCCTCCAGAGGATCAGCCCCATTGGTCGAGAGGTTTGCCAGTAGACGCTATGGTGGTGGAGGCAGCCATGAAAAAGGACCTTGCAGAGGAAAATCCTACTGTTCACCCACCCAACAGAGAGTCCGGGACAGTGAACAGGTTAGAGAAGTGAGTTTTTGCATCAACAACCTTTGCTGTCAGGTCTCTGAACTTTCTGGCACATTTTACGAGGCTCCAGAGAGATCTCATCTCCGAACTCTCTGGAACCCTTGCGGGTCAAGTTTCGGAAGGGGCACGTGGTAAAGTTGCTTCCCAACTTGCCATCCTAGAGTCAATCTCCAATTCATCCATGAGGTTGCTGTCCCACGCAACCGAAGAAGCAGCTAGAGCTGCGGGTGCGGGCGTAGTTATGAGACGTTACATCTGGATGCGCATTTGTGACCTTGCGGACTCTTTCAGGTCTTCCTTTTTAAACGCCCCTATCGAACCATCAGCTTTGTTCGGTGCTAAGGTCAAGGATACATTAGCCAGGTGTGAACAGGATGGGAAGACCTTGTCTGCCATGGGTTTACGTTTTTCTAAACCTCAGCGTTATTTATCCAGGAACCAGAGGAGTGGAAATATGTGGCACAAGAAGTCTCAAGGTCCCTTCTGTGACGCACATGGTGAGGACTTCCCCAGAGGCAGAGGGGGTTCCAGTAATGGAAGACGCCCCTTTCAGGGCAGAAGGGGTCCCCGAAATCAGGACTACAGAGACCGTATCAGCCCTTTTGAAGCACTGCCCGATTGCTTTCCGAAGCAGTCTGGGCGCATTTCTGTCTGCACCAAGCTGGCTGGCTCTCTATTACAAATGATCAGTGGGTGCAGAGAATAATTTCCAGAGGCTATCACATTCCCCTAATCTCTTATCCAAGACCTCCAAAATCCCTTCCTGATGTTCCACCCAGTCAAAGGGAGGAGGCAGCGTCCGAAATACGAAAGCTATGTCAAAAACGAGTCATCCAACAGGTCTCCCCAGACCAGTGCGGATCAGGGTTTTACTCAAGATTCATTTTAGTGCCAAAGAAGACCGGGGACTGGAAGCCCTTTTTGGATCTCAGCCAGGTAAACAAATCAGTGGTTCAGACCAAGTTCCGCATGGTCACGATTCAATCCATCCTCCCCTTTCTGCGCTAGGGTGTGTGGATGGGCTCGTTAGATCTCCGGGATGCGTATTACCACATCAAAATGGACAAGCGCTCCAGGAGTCTCCTTCGCTTCCAGCTGGGAGCTAATCACTACCAGTTCAGAGCCCGGCCATTCGGTCTCTCAATGGCCCCCAGAGTATTCACGAAAT
Source organism: Protopterus annectens (assembly GCF_019279795.1). Classification (NCBI taxonomy): domain Eukaryota; kingdom Metazoa; phylum Chordata; order Ceratodontiformes; family Protopteridae; genus Protopterus; species Protopterus annectens. The sequence goes on along the minus strand of NC_056746.1, from coordinate 1,306,085,714 downwards.
GCCCAGCAGTGGTCACAGCTCATTTGAAACTTCAGGGATTCCAGGTGTTTCCGTATTTAGACGATTGGCTCCTCTCTGCCCCCACCAAGCGCCTTCTGGTCAGAGCCCTCTGCTACACTCTAGTTCTAGCAGAGTCACTGGGCATCACCATCCACTCGGAAAAATCCAACCTTCAGCTCTCACAATAATTGGAATTTATCGGGGCAATATTCAACACTCAATCAAGTCTGGTCTCTCATCCCCCTCACAGGCTTCAGAGATTAAGGGCACAAGTTCAAGTGATAGTCTGTCAAAGAAAGTGTCTGCAAGGGAAGTTCTTCAGGCTCTGGGGTCTATGGCAGCAGCCATCCCAATTGTTCCCCTAGCTAGATTACACATGAGACTACTACAGTGGCTCCTTCTGTCCCAGTAGATATCCAATCTTCATTCCCTGAGCTCACAGATTCTCATCACCAACACCTGCAAACAAGATCTCCTCTGGTGGATGAGTACAGACGAAAATCTTTGGTGTCACCACTTCCAGGCTCCCCAACCCACTGCCACGGTGATCACGGATGCTTCCCTGATTGGGGGGGGGGCACTTCCAGGGAAAGTCAGTCCAAAGTCAGTCCAGCATAGAGGTCAACTTGCTTATCAATGTCCTGGAGTTAAGAACGGTGCTATTGGCATTGCAAGCATTCCATCCGCTCCTTCCATCGGGAAAGATTGCTATCCAGTTGGACAACATGTCCATTGTCTGGTACATAAACAAATAGGGAGGGACCAAATCCTACCCCCTATGTTGCGAAGCCATGAGAATCTGGCATTGGGCGATAGCTTCCAACCGCTTTCTGATCACAACGCATATCCCGGGGAGCTCCAACGTGATTGCGGACATGCTGAGCAGATGCATCCTCCATCCGCACGAGTGGTCTCTCAGTCCGAGTGTGATGGCAGAAATCTTCAGCCATTGGGGCCAGCCATGCTGCAATCTTTTTGCCTCCCCCTCAAACACAAAATGCAGCAGCTTCTTTGCCCTCTTTCCCCCTCACGTGGAGTCACCAAGAGATGCGTTGATTCACGATTGGTCCACGAGTCTCCTTTATGCTTATCCTCCGATACCTCTGATCCCCCTTTTTTTAATTAAAGCTATTCAGTTGAGAAGCAAAGTGATCCTCATTGCCCCATTCTGGCCTCGTGAAGTGTGGTTTCCCTTCCTCCGACCTCACCTGTTACAACCTACTTGGATCCTAGACACTCTTCAGGACTTCATATTTCACCCACAAGGGCTGACCAACAAATTTATCCACTCTCAAGCTGATGGCTTGGTTTCTCCACTTCCGTTAGTTGCCAGACAGGAAACCCTCTCCTCATCTGTCCGTGATATTATCCTGGCCTCTCATAAACCATCCACAGAAAAACTTTACAGGGACAAATGGAAAAGATTCTCTATCTAGTCACATAATTCGAAGCTAGATCCGTTCTCAGCTCCTGTAGCTACTACTCTTCATTACCTTGCTGAGTTGTTCGACAGTGGTGCATCAGCTTCCACGATTCGAGTCCATTAAGCAGCTATTTCCAACTTCTATAATGGTTCAGATGGAGTCCCGCTTATTGCCACTAGACTTTGCAAAACCTTCCTCAAGGAATTTTCCACAGCAGACAACCAGTGGTTGCTCCATTGGACTTCTTATTTACAGTTGGATTATTTTAGTGGCTGTAATTATATCTGGCCAAGAGCTCACTTTGACGGTGTGTTTTCTTCGCTTTTCTGTTTTCATCAGTTTGTGAGGTTTTTTCGTGCGACAACCAGTGGAGGCATGGAATCTCTCCCGAGTTCTTCACTCTCTCTCTCTACCCCCTTTTCAGCCTGCTGCGACACGTGATCGAAAATTCCTGTCATGGAAATTCTTATTTCTGGTGGTGGTCACTTCAGGCAGATGAATATCTGAGTTGCAAACCTTATATATCATAAACCTTTATCTGATCTTCCATAAGGACAGAATATCACTTCATACTAACCCATCTTTTCTCCCCAATGTGGTTTCCGACTTTTCTATTAACCAGTCCATTGAGCTCCCTGTATTTTTTCCAAATTATTCAAGCAAGGGAGAATACTGCCTACATTCATTGGATGTTCATAGACAATTACATTTTTACCTTGACAGAACTAAGTCCTTTCGCAAGTCGGACCAACTTTTCATTTCCTTTTCTGGTAGAATGGGCTGTGCACTATCTAAAGTTACTTTGTCAAAATGGTTCAGGCATTGCATTGGCTTTTCATATTTGCTTACGAATGAATCTAAGCCTGGTCAAATCAAAGCTCACTTAACTAGGGCTATTGCAGCATCGGTTGCCTTCCACTCTAGGGCCTCCATGGATGACATCTGTGCAGCAGCCATTTGGGCTAAACCCCATACCTTAATCAAGCATTACAAATTGGATCTTTTTTCCAGGGGAGGAGCGGCCTTTGGCTCAATGGTTCTCAGGAATGTTCTTCCATAAGGGCCACCCTGGTTCTTTAAGTAGCTTGGGATTCTGTCCAATCAGTGATGAATAGGAAGAAGATTAATAACTCCAGATAAAGAGGTTATGTCTTACCATAACGTTCCATCTAAGTTGTTGATCTTCTTCCAGTCATCACACCCTCTCTTCAACCCCCGCCAAAGGCTCCTGTCAGATCTTCTGGGTCTTTGTGGTGTTTCAGAGTTTCTGCACAGAGATGACCTCTGACTTTCTGTTTCTCTCCTATATGTTGCATGCAAACTCGATCTGAGGTAACTGAGTGAAGGGCATTGTGGGTAGCAGCTTAGCTTGAGAGTTTTTGGTGCACACAAGCTTGGTATAAGGCCGACTCAGTTCCGGGGGCTGGGAACTGAACCCCATCAGTGATGACTGGAAGAAGATCAACAACTCAGATGGAACATTATGGTAAGACATGACTTCTTTTTTCTCTCTTCTGTTTCTGCCCTCAGTAGTTCTCTGTACAATTGTTGGTACTTCCATCTTTACTTTAATCCTTTTTTCCTACCTTTCAGAGGGTAATCCTTTTTCTACCATTGTTGGTAGTTCTCTTTTTTTCTCTCTAATCAAAAAAAAAAACAACAAAACAAACACTAGCTTAAAATATATAAGTGCTGTCAGTCCATCTCCTTTTCATTTTGGCTACTATGGCTAACAAACTTACTGGGTTTAAGAAGTGCACTTCCTGTGGGCATAAGATCCCCAATACTGATGCCCACAAGGAGTGCATTTATTGATTGGGCACTACCATTTTAGATACTGCATGCACGATTTGTGTTGGATTCAACACCAGGGCCCTTCTTAACTGATGTAACAAACTGGTTCTAAAGGGCCTATTACCTTCTTCTATCTCAGTTCCTGCTTCTGGCCCCCACAAAAAAAAAATCTAAGCCGTTTTTAGAGGTAAAAGAATCCAGGAAGCAGTCTCCCACCCGCTCTCCTAAATCAGCTTTAGTTTTGGAGCCCTGGTCAAATTTACTGAAAAAGTTAGATCCACCACTTACCAAGTCAAAGTCTCAGAAGACCTGGTCCTCCAAGTTCTGTCCAGAGCCTATCTCTCTTTGGCTTCATTCTCCTTTCCTCCAAGAAACACCCGAGGTGAAAGTCCCAACCGCAGTCTACTACTTCCTCCATCAAGTCCTCCAGGAGCCTTTCAGAAGCTGATGTGGCTAAGATGATGAGGAAGTTCCTCAGAGCTCAGATTCAGATAGGATGTTAGCCTGGTTCCATCTCCCATCGGATCCGTAAGCTTCCCTTCTGTTTCCCGCACTATAATTTCCCCTTCTGTGATCCATCTGGTGATTTCGGAGCCCTTGGATTCAAGGATCCTGAAAGTGTCTGCATTCGATCTGAAGATTGATAGGTCTTCAACTTTGACTGCTTCCTTGACTTGTTCAGTAATGACCCCCTTGGAAGAGGAGAAGTCTTGGAGCCAAAACATCGACACTGAGTCATCGGGGCTTGGGTCAACTCTGAGATTGTCGGAGCTGTCCCTCCCCCTTGGCACTTAGACGTCGGACAGCTTGGGTCCTACTCTGACATCTAGACAGGGGTCTTGGCATGGTTGGAGCATGTTGGTATTAGAGGCTTCTGCTCTGGAGTGGCTAGCTAAGGCTTCACCCGGCCCGTCTGCCTTTAAGGTACTGGAGCGGGTCTTCTCTAACCAGAGGGACATGACTACTCTTTCTCCTTTGGATTCTACAGCCTTGCCCATCCAATCTGTGATCCTCACAGACCTGTTCCATAGGGACAGCTGGCCCGATCAAGCATTCAGACAGTCCCTCTTGAGAACTTTCCCCTCTCTTTGGACACCTCTCCAGAACATTCCACTGGGAAGGTTCCCCTTAAGAGAATTTGCAAGAAGAAGCATATGGATTCCTCTCAGGAGTTCCTTACTGAAGGCACTGACTTTGTTGAAGGGGAGGGTTCCCCAAGATCTCCACCAGATAATGTCTCCTTTGGAGACATCTTAGAAATCCTCAGGAAGAAAGGTGGATGACTTTCCGATTCTCCTTCCCAAGAGGAGTTAGTGTACTTGGAAGCTTTTGGGTCTGGCCCATCTGTTACCTAGGTGATTCCCTTGGCTAATGAGCTTATACATCTTGTCTGTCATCAGGAGTGAACAGAACCATATGCTGCAGAAGCTTTTCTTCACAGTTCTGATAAGTTTCTTGCCCCTGCTAAGGACAGGCCCCACTGGAGCAAGGAGGGCCTGGTTGATGCCATGGTTGTGGTGGCACACACCAGGAAAGAGCTGACAGAGCAGAGCTCCTCTGTCCATCCCCTTAACAGGGAGTCCAGGACGTTGGACAGATTTGGAAAGCACATTTATGCCTCAATGACCTTTGCCTTACAGTCACTGAAGTATTTGGCACATTTCACCAAGCCGCAAAGGGATTTGACTAAAGAGCTTTCCAAATCCCTTTTCAAGCCCATGTCTGTGGAGGACCACAAAAAGCTTTCTTCACAAATGGCCACCCTTCAGTTCATCTCCAATGCATCCATGAGGTTAATTTTCAGTGCTGTTGAGGGAACCTAACAGGTGGAGGGTTCAGGCATAGCCATAAGGAGATATGCCTGGGTGCACTTCTGCAACTTTCTGGAACCCTTCAGTCTTCATTTGTCAATGCTCCTTTTAATAGATTGTCTTGTTTTGCCCCAATGTTAAAGAAACGCTTTCCCAGAATGAGCAGGATGGAAAGACCTTGTCTGCCATTGAAATTCATTTTTCTACCACTCAGAGATCCTTTACCAGCAATCAGAGAAGAGGGAGAAAAATGTGGTTTTGTAAGTCCCAGGGTCCTTTTCAAGACTGATGGGAGGATACTTCCCCTAGGGGTGGGGGCGTTCTAATGGAAGCTGCAACCTTTGCGTCAGAGGAGGCCTGTAAAGCCAGGGTTTCTGAGACACCTTTTTGGATAAACCCTTTCAGTGCTCCTGAACATTTGCCCAACTGCTCACCTCTGGAGACAGTCGGAAGGTGCTTGTCTGTGCACCCAGGCACCTAGGTATCAGTCACAAAAGATACTTGGGTATGGAAAATCATATCCACAGGTTATTTCATACCATTTTCACAAATCCCTCTAGATAAAAGGAAAAGACTCCCCAATCTTCCACCAGTCAGAGGGACACAGCAGCTCTAGAAATTTGAAAGCTGCTGGACAAAAGAGTCATTCAGGAGGTCCCACCAAAGCAGAAAGGATTCACAAATTACTCCAAATTCTTTTTGGTGCCAAAGAAAAAAGGGAACCTGAAACCAATTCTGGATCTCAGCAAATTGAATCAGTTTGTAAAGAACTCAAAGTTGCAAATGGTCGTGGCTCAGTCCATTTTACCATTTCTGGGAAAGGACATTTGAGTGTGCTGCATCAGTCTTCAGGACACATACTATCATATCAAGGTGAACAGACACTTCTGAAGATATCTGCCCTTTTAGCTGGGGGGAAGTCACTATCAATTCAGAGCCCTGCCTTTTGGTCTCACCACAACCTCCAGGGTGTTTACCAAATAGATGGCAGTGGTAGCTGCTCACTTGAGAGTGCTGGGATTCTGAGTATTTCCCTACCTAGTTGACTGGCTCCTCGCTACCCCAACCAGTCAACTCCTTGAAAAAGCCAGGGACTACTTGCCACAGTTATGTAAGTCCCTAGACATCACAGCTTTTGCAAATCACATCTTCAACCTGTTCAGAGTCTGGAATTCATAGGTGCTCATTTGGACACTGTTGGTCAGATAGCATTCCTTCCACTGAACAGAGTACAGACCATCAGGTGTTAAGTAAAACAAGATCTGATGTTGTCAGTTTTCATTCTTTCCTCATCTTTTGGGTTCAAATCCAAACCTCAGATCTGACTTGGCCATTACTAAAGTTCATGGTAACCAAATGCTCTTGAGCTTCTTCCTTACCCATAATGCACCGGCCCCTAATCTCGTTTGCCACTTTTCCTGAAAAGACATGGTAAGCCTTAGCTCTCAAGTTTCTTTAAAGACAAGTGTATTTTTTTCTCCTAAATATCTGTTTTGATATATATATATATATATATATATATATATATATATATATATATATATATATATGGGTCTCGCATGTTTGCTCGAATGAGCAAACGTCTGAATCCTAAACGGCCGGGCATACTTACACGAAAGTGCTTTTCACCGAAGAAGCACTTTCGCGTAAGTATGCCTGTTGCCGAGGCCGTACTATGGTGTGGGTAAGGGAAAATTCCCTTTTCCCCACTATAGGTAAATAGATTCATAGGTTGGTACTAGGCTATCGGCCCTAAGGCCTATGCAAGCCTAGCCATAACAATTCCCTGGAAATTTTTTCCCTCAATATTTACTTCTCTGGGCCCCTGTCTAGCAGGGCTACTGACATGATCCCCGGGGTGAATTTCCTATATAAGTTATTAAAGTGGGAGGCACAGCCCCCCTGCTAAAATGTTAATGAGAATTTTTTTTAACACGCTTTAACGAATGCACTTTTTCAATAAAAGCACTTTTGTTAAAGTGTGTTCGGTTGTTATGGATTCGGACGTTTGCTCATTTGAGCAAACGTCCTAGATCTATATATAGATATATATATATATATATATATATATATATATATATATATATGTATATATAGGTTCATAGGTTGATACTAGGCTATCTGCCCTAGGGCATTTATAAGCCTAGCCAGAGTGTGTTTGGCTTTCGCCATCCTTTTAGATTAGTTGACTGTGCCTCTGTATAGTAGGTCACAGAAGATAGCCCTTTTGCGGTTAGTTTACTGTGCCTTTGTCTAGTAGGGACACAGAAGAGATCCCAGGGGTAAACCTACGATCTCCCATCCACTCGTCAAGATTTCTCTTGAAGAGGGTCATTGAGGGACTCTGCCTAACATGGATTGGGATTTTATTCCAGAGCGAGGGGAGCCTCTGGGATATGAATCTGTCCCTTCAGCATGTCCTATTTATTTCTGTGCTGAGGTTTAAGTCCCTGGAGCGTGTAGCTGTAAGGGATTTGGATTTCCTGAGGTGGAGCATGTCCATTAATTCTGGGTTGGACATGGCTTTATACGTCAGGCACAGATCGCCTCTGAGTAGGCAGTAAGCAGCTGAGTAGAGCTGGAGTTTCTTTAGCCTAACTGCGTAGGGCATCTGTTTGAGTCCCTTGATCCTCTTGGTGAGGTACTTTTGGGGTCTTTCCAGTTGCTGCAGGTGTCGGGTAAGGTATATCCCAAATGGGGCATTGTATTCAATTATGGGCCTGATGAGTGATGAGTAGAGGGGCACAATGACCTCTCTTGATCTAAATGTGAACCCTTTTGTGATAAGGTGGGCTATATAGAAGGTCTTTCTAACCACTTTGGCAACGTGATTGTCAAAGGAGAGATTGCTATCTACTTGGGTCCCCAAATCCCTAATTACTTCTTCCGTACTTAATGGATTACCACCTATATGGTAATTTGTAGGCACTTTGTTTTTCCCAAAGGGGATGACTATGCACTTTTTGGCATTTAACTTTAGGCCATGGCTCTGGCACCAGTTATCCGTCTCTGTGAGACCCTTTTGGAGGATGCTTGTGTCAGCGAGTCGATTATGGCACCCAGTTTGTAGTCATCTGCGAACTTGGTCAGCCACAGTCCTCCCATGTTAGCCTGTACCTCAGAGAAATATATACCGAACAAGAGAGGTCCCAGGACTGAGCCTTGTGGGACGCCACTTGTAACTGGTTTAGAGTCTGACATGGCACCTGCAATTCTGACCATGTGGGTTCTATCCCTGAGCCAGTTTGCAACCCATCTTGTGACATGGGGGTTGATATTTAAGCTGGTGAGCTTATTTATGATGCCCGAGTGGGGTATGGGGTATTGTGTCAAAGGCTTTTGCGAGGTCCAGGTAGGCTGTGTGGACTAACTTCCCTTCATCTATGGCCTTGGTGACTGTTTCAAAGAAGTCAACCAGGTTCAAGAGGCAAGATCTGCCCTTATCAAAGCCGAATTGGGTAGGATCCAGTGTTTTGGAGGTTCCCAATATCTTTGTTATGAGTTTCATGATGATACGCTCCATAGCTTTGCAGACCAGGCTAGTCAGGCTTATAGGGCGATAGTTTCCGGGGTCCATTGTGGCACCACCTTTGTGGAGTGGGACCACTGTTGCTGTACGCCATTCCTTGGGTACATATACTGTAGTAAGGCTGAGATTGAACAGTGACTTTATGTGAGGGTTCAGTTCTTCTTGGAGTTCGTGTAAGACGCAGCCCAGGACACTGTCCTGTCCCATTGATTTTGCTTTGGAGAGGGCAGCTCTCACCTGTGCATCTGTGATGTCAGGGAGGCTACACTCTGTTGGGATAGACATTTGCTCTTTTGGGGGGGAAGGGGGGGAGAAGTTTGCACTGAACCTGTCTGCCAGGATGTTGGCAATGTCTGTGGGTTCAGTGTATTTTTTGTCATTTTGAACTAACTCAGAGCATATCTGGGAGTTGCCACCCAGGTTCCTGACATAACTAAAGAAGGCCTTGTGATTATCTTTAGCATCTTGTGCAATTTTTCTTTCGAAGCTGGCCTTAGATGATTTTATGAGGGATCGTAGTTTCTTGCTAGTACTGATCAGAGATGCCTTCCCTTTTTGGGATTTTGCTCTATCATGTAGTAGCTTCTTCCTTCTGTTGTATAGCTTATTTATGGCCGGGGTCCACCAGACAGGTCTCCTGCTTTTGGAGGAATGAGTCTTGGTTTTATTTGGGATAGTATGATCCATGCATTTCTGTAGGTGTCCATAGAAAGCGTTTGTAAAGGATTCTGCGGTTTGGGCCGTATTTTCCACTGGCCCGGGGGCTTTGAAGGATTCCACCTCGGTTTTGAGAAGTGTGAAATTTGCTTTTGAGAAGTTCTTCACCGTGGTTTCCTTGGCTGGGGGTGGGGACGGGATATGGATGTCCAGTGAGATTTAATTTATGGTCAGATCTTACCAATGAGGGGTATACCTCTGGTATGGAACATAGAGTCCCCATGTTGGTGATGATCAGGTCCAATATGTTTTCCCCTCTTGTGGGAGTGGTGACCAGTTGTTCCATAGCATTTGAGTTTATACATTCTAGGAACAGATGGGCGAGGGTGTTGGGGCTTGAGTAGTGCTCCCAGTCTATGTTTGGGTAGCTGAAGTCACCCAATATAATGGTGTTTGGAGAGACCTTCATATTCTCCAGTGTTCTCAGGAAAGCCGAGTGGGGTTCCTGAGTTTGGGAGGGTGGTCTGTAGCAGGCTACAAAATGAAAGGCAGTTTTGCCCACTGTTAGTTGCACATGGATGGTCTCCGATGCTTTATGCAGTGCCACTAACCTGGAGGCGTGGGTATCTTTGATGAATATGGATACTCCCCCTCCTTTTGTGGTTCGGTCTGAGTTTTGGGGCTGAAAAGCATGGTATGAGGTATAACCTGGTAGTGCTGGGGTGCTCTTGGGAGCCTTGAACCAGGTTTCTGTTACTGCACAGATATCGATATTCTCCATACTGAGGAGAGCCTCGAGTGCGTGCATCTTGAGGTTTAGACTTCTGGCGTTGAGCAGCATTACCCTTAGTTTCTTTTTCTTTGTGTTGTCTATGGAGGTGGGTTTGTCTTTTGAGCCTTGCCTAAAAAAGGCACTATGGGGGTGGCAAGAGCCTTAGCCAGTATTCGAAAGCCCAGGGGTGACAGGTGCAAGCCGTCCCTAACGAAGCAACGTGGCTTGTCGAGCATGTCATCCCAGGCTGACAGACACTGGATCTTCTTTGAATGACACCAATACTTTAGCCAATTGTTAAAATTGATAATTTTGTCTTTATACTGTGGTATCATTCTTGGTGAGGGTAAGATGCTACTCAAGGTCAGGGTCATACCAGCCTGGGCTACATGATCAGAGAGCTCCTCTATGTCTCTTTTCATGTAGTCCAGGGAGGTATGTCTCAGATCATTCACACCAGCATGGACAATGACGGAGTCATATTTGTACTTGCTTTGGAGTGACCTGAGTGCTTGTGTTATGTGGCGGATCCTGGCACCCGAAAGGCAGCTTATAGTGACCTTCTCCTTGTTCAGCCTGGTGAGTGGGACGTCAGTGTGTCTGACAATAGAGTCACCTATTACAAGTGTATTAGGTGTGTTGTTTAGCCTTAAGGGCTGTGACTGTGTGGCACACTGACTTTGTGAACTATGTGATACGTGGGTATTGTTGTGGGGTAGCGGTTGCTTGGATGTCTGCTTTGGAGGTCTCTGCTGCTTGGGCAGATTTTTATTTAGAGCCTCCGAGTATGTTTTTGTGTGTTTATGTGTTTGGTTTTCTGTTGCGATAGGTCTATATGAGACTGGATTGGTGGTGTGTGTGGTTACCTTCTCCTCCTGACTGACTGCGCCAGTATTGGGTTGAGAGAGCTCAGCCTCCAGTTTGGCTATATAGTTGCATTTCTCACATATATTTGAGCTTGTTGGGAGGAGGAGAGGGTGGTCTGTGTACATAAGGCAGTTGTAACATTGCCTCAAGATTCCCAGATTCACCAGCTGGACTGGAGAGTAAACCCGAAACTGACTTTTGGACATGCCAGAATAGTATAAGGAGCTACTTTTTGACTGATCAAAAAGGACCAATAGGGAGCCAAGTACTTAAAGGGAGTATAAGAGGGTGTAGTGCTTTCGTTTATTAGTGCTTACTTATAAGATTACTTATACGAGCAACCGCAGGGCTTTAGAATGAAAATAGAGTGCTTACTTTGAGATTTAGAACAGTTCTAAGGGAAAAAGTGAAGAGCAGACTTTGTGGAGCCGGGAATAGTTTAAACCCGTTTAAGCGGCGCTGCCCGATGCTGCGCTATGCGCAAAATCATGCAAAACCGCACAAATGTGGGTTCTAAAGCAGAGAAACTGAAAGAGATAGGAATTGACCCAGAGCAGCCAATAAGCTACTAGTTTCAGGGCTGAGATCACTCCTCCAGGGACAGATAGGCTGCTCAAAGCTCCCCACTCTCACTGGTGAACAGAGAAGCTTCCTCCTATCCAAGTAAGGATATGGGCAACACAGGAAACTATACCACAGTCCGGAATTCAGCAAAACCTGAAATCTGGACTAATCTAGTTCAGCAAAGGCGGGAAAAGAATATATATATATTTTTTCAGGAAACAGCAGAAAAACACACAGAAAACACTGTAAATGCTATAAACAGGCTAGCGCACTTTAGTGTGTAGCCTACAACAGTTATACAATACAAAAACGACTTAAATTGATATAAAACAAGTGCAAAAACTGTAAAAAGCAGAAGGGAAATGCAATTTAAACTTTTTGAAGCACAGATCAGTTAGAAATCCGCTTTTTACGTGGGAAAAGGCAGTCAGAGCAAAAAAAAAACAGAAAAAAATACTTAAATCTGGAAAAGTCTCTCTTGGGTCTCTCTGTTGCCTGTATCACTCTGCAGGACACCACGAGGAGCTGTGCAGAGTTGTATACTGGCGCAAAACTGCGTAAATGCAGGTTTTAAAGCAGGGAAACTGAAAGAGATTGGAATTGACCCAAAACGGCCAAGAAGCTACTAGTTTCAGGGCTGAGACCACTCCTCCAGGGACAGATAGGTTGCTCAAAGCTCCCCACTCTCACTGGTGAACAGAAAAGCTTCCTCCTATCCAAGTAAGGATATGGGCAACACAGGAAACTATACCACAGTCCGGAATTCAGCAAAACCTGAAATCTGGACTAATCTAGTTCAGCAAAGGCGGGAAAAGAGAATTTTTTTTTTTTTTTTCAGGAAACAGCAGAAAAACACACAGAAAACACTGTAAATGCTATAAACAGGCTACGCACTTTGGTATGTAGCCTACAACAATTATACCATACAAAAATGACTTAAATTGATATAAAACAAGTGCAAAAACTGTAAAAAGCAGAAGGCAAATGCAATTTAAACTTTTTAAAGCACAGATCAGTTAGAAATTCGCTTTTTAGGTGGGAAAAGGCATTTGGAGCAAAAAAAAAAAAAAACAGAGAAAAAATACTTAAATCTGGAAAAGTCTCTCTTGGGTCTCTCTGTTGCCTGTATCACTCTGCAGGACACCACGAGGAGCTGTGTGGAGTTGTATACTGGCGCAAACCACGCAAATGCGGGTTTTAAAGCAGGGAAACTGAAAGAGATAGGAATTGACCCAAAACGGCCAGTAAGCTACTAGTTTCAGGGCTGAGACCACTCCTCCAGGGACAGATAGGCTGCTCAAAGCACCCCTCTCTCACAGGTGAACAGAGAAACTTCCTTCTATCCAGGTAAGGTAATGGCAACACAGGAAACTTGTAACACAGCCCTGGATTCAGCAATAACCTGAAAACTGGACTATACTAGTTCAGAAAGGTGGGGAACAAGTATATAATTTCTTTTTCAGAAAATAGAGCAGATACAATCAAAATTAGCCCAAAAAGGCCAATAAACTACTAACTTCTGGGCTGAAACCACTCCTCCAGGGACAGATAGCCTGCTCAAAGCTCCCCTCTCTCACAGGTGAACAGAGAAACTTCCTTCTATCCAAGTAAGGTATGGCAACACAGAAACTTGTAACACAACCCTGGATTCAGCAATAACATGAAAACTGGACTATACTAGTTCAGAAAGGTGAGAAACAAGTGTATATATATATATATATAGATATATATATTTTTTTTTTTTTTTTTCCCAGAAAATAGAGCAGATACAATCAAA